>NC_091827.1:32626600-32641600 GCF_038994185.2 Dermacentor albipictus
GTCAGCGTGAAGAACGCGAGAATGAACGGAAGCAGGAGCTTTAAGAACTTACTCTTAGGTGTGAGCGTCACGGACGTGAGAATGAACGCGAACGCGAGTATCAGGAACGTAAGCTTGAGCGTGAGCAAAAGTATGAGAGAGAGAAGGCAGCACTGATCAAAGAGATACAGCATTGTGATCAGTTATTGGCACAGAGACAACGGCTGTCTGAGAATTCTGTAGGTAGTACAGAGCGAAAGAATGAGGAAGCATCTAGCAGATTTTCGCCAGAAGCCGACGAGAAGAGTAGTGCCTGTGAGATTGGCTGCCGATTCATAAGTGAAGGGGAAAGGCTAACCGCTAGCGATGCCTTAGTGGCAACAGAGGCCGTTAAAGGCCGCAAGGAGAGCGACGAGGTGCTGTGCCAACAGATGACTGTAGAGACAGCTAGGCCAGCTGCGAACAAATTGGCGCAGTTACCGCGTGTGTGCGTCGCTGGTAATGTTAGCGAGGTTGCTAGCGAAGAAAAGGGTACTGTTGACGCGACAGAAGCGAGCACCCATGTAGCGCCAGATGTGCGTGCAGAAGTGAAGTGCGAGCTGAGCGATGCAGTTGAGGGTAATTCTCAGGATTGCGAGCTGTGTAGCTCAAGAGAATACAACTGCATTGTTCAGGGATCGGTGCGGCTCTCCGCCAGTCTAGATGGCCAAGATAGGGATGATTCAGTTGTTAATCATTCGGACTGTGCGCGTGAGACAGCGATCGATACCGACGGGCTGTGTGCCGATGCACAGCGTGCGCTGGGCAATGTAGTAGAGGGCAGTTCGCAAGAGTGCGAGTTGTCTTACTCGAGTAAAGCCTGCTGCATTGTGCCAGAGTCGGTTGGGCTGTCCGCCAGTCGAGGCAAAGTGAGAGTAGATTTAAATGTAAATCACTCGGACTGTGCGGGTAAGAGGCCGATCCGGGCCGACGAAATGTGTACCGGCCAGCACGAGGCACGAGAAGGCGACAGGAAAGCGAGTGGAAAGAGAAAGCGCCGTAAAGACCGGAAGACGGTAATTAATGTAGCGCCGCCAAAGATGGCAAGAACCCCAAATGGGCAGGGCGTGAGGAGAAGACAGGTGCGGTCGTCACTGACGATGTTGACGCATCCTAAACGTTCAAACCACCGGTCCAAGGGGGACCGCGAAGCATGTTCTGCACGGACGCGGACAAAGGGCACGAGGCTGTTAAACTCCTCGTCGTTCCGTAGTTCTTTTCATAGCTCAGCGTGCAGTTCGAAGAAACGCAAGGTGGCAGGACGAGACCAGGTGGGGAGTAGCGACGCGGTCAATCGAGCTTGTGTTGAAAGCGGGGCGCCAGGACGCAAATTGGCAGGAGACCGTAACGTCTTGGGGGAGCTGATAGTGAATCAGCCCTCTTGTGTTTCCTCGGCAGCCAGAGTAGTTTTCAAGCCGCGACCAGCTCGGGGACGGCTCAGAGTATGAGTCAGACATAAGCGTTTGGAAAGGGAGGCCAAGAGAGCTTCCGTAGAAATGTAAGTGTTTTGTTTTTTATTTTGAGCATCGGAAGGTTTTCGCGATTGAGACTGGGAATTCTTTCAATATGTAAAGGTGTGAGCCTTGTTTGTGTTTTCGTTTGAGAAGCTTAAGATTTGAAAGATGCGTTTTAAGTAAACATGTAGTCTCGCGAGATGTTCATTAATAAGTAAATAGGCTTTTTTTGTGTGTGTGAGTAACCTGAGGGTCAAGGTTATTGTTGAGAGGCCTATCGTAACGCGCGTGTGTTTTATTTAACCTTCTTTCTTTTTAAGTGTTTTTGAATTTTCTAAGGTTAAGCGCGTAGATTTTCAGTGAGTGCATGATTTGCACGGAGAAGCGTTCTTAGTTCCATTAGCGCGTGTCCTGTGTGGACGGAAGGAAGCAGATTTATGAGTGGGTTGCTCGTGCGTATTGAGGGCAGCCGTATTCTGACTTCTCTGATAAGTAGGCGTGGAACGAATTATTAAAAGACGCATTATTTTAAGGGTTCTGCGGAGTGTGTAAGTCCCGCAAGTTTAATTGTCCGTTTATGTC
The DNA here is from genome assembly GCF_038994185.2 of Dermacentor albipictus. Classification (NCBI taxonomy): domain Eukaryota; kingdom Metazoa; phylum Arthropoda; class Arachnida; order Ixodida; family Ixodidae; genus Dermacentor; species Dermacentor albipictus. Next base: position 32,628,655 of record NC_091827.1, read on the forward strand.
ACGTGTCCTGTAGGACTTTCAGGGAAGAAACGTGAGTAAGCGTGAATGAAAAGTTTGCCTACAACGCAAGTACGCGTTTTGTTTAGTGACCAAAAGGCTAGTGCGCTTGTGATTACGTGCTTGCGAGGTTGACCAGATTGTTCAGTGGCACCAATACGTGCGATAAGTACGCCACTGGGATAGATTGGAAACATGCTGTTCGTGTAGTTAGGCCACTTAATTCATGTTCGGCTGTTTTCATTTGTTGTTTGCATCGTCGACGACCTTTTTGTTTTGCAACAACAATAGTGGTCTGGTCTTGTCGGCAATCGAGGAGAAATGCATAGCTGTTTGGAGGGGTGGTTACAACTGTTTTGTCAAAATTGGGGAACTAAAAGGTCAGGGTTGATTTTGACTCAGTAATAGCCTGGCGAGTCAGGGGTGAAGAGCCTGCGCTTACGCGTGCTGCAGCGCTGTGTTGTTTGGTTTGTTTGACGTATGTTCTCCAGGGCCCAGGATCCCGAGGGTTGTCAAACGAGGCTCGACCCCAGTACCCTGCAGCTTCTTTCAGCGTTCCTCATGGCCAGCGAATTGAGTTCACCGGCCATTCAGAACAGCCGGGGCGAGGACGAGCTGTTAGATATGGAGCTGTTTCCTGCGATTACTTCGAGTTCCCCAAACCACTTCGAGTCGCAGCACAGCTAATTGAGGAATGCCGAAGCAGGAAAGCACATTCCAGAGGAGCGGCCGAGCAAACAAGTTTAAGGCAACAAGTTCACGTGCCAACAAGTTCGTGCGCCGCCGGGATTACAGGTGGGCCTCGGACAATGGAGCATGAGCAGCCCTCCCCTTCTCCTCGTTAGAAGTGCATTGCCAGTCTGCGAGGCAAGAGCGCAGAGAGCCGCCAGGTGTGACACCGCGACACGGGCGCCTACCATTGGCTAAAAGTGGCGTCATCGGAGCGGACTCTCCCATTGGTCAAACATGACGTGACTTACAGAGCTCGAAGGGTTTATAAAAAGCCTTCCAGAGAGACCTGAGCATTCTGGGAGCATTCCCTGAGTCCCTGATTCACCTCTCTCGAACTCCTTGCCGCGGGCCGCAGCGTCCGAGTTGCTGCCGGCCCGTAATGAGTGCACCACTGTTACTGACGTCTCACGTCCCTGTATATAATGTAGAATAAACCCTCCCAAGTTTTGTATTTCATCCCGACGTCCGTCCTTCAACCCCTACAGTGTGTGTGTGTGTGTGTGTGTGTGTGTGTGTGTGTGTGTGTGTGTGTGTGTGTGTGTGTGTGTGTGTGTGTGTGTGTGTGTGTGTGTGTGTGTGTGTGTGTGTGTGTGTGTGTGTGTGTGTGTGTGTGTGTGTGTGTGTGTGTGTGTGTGTGTGTGTGTGTGTGTGTGTGTGTGTGTGTGTGTGTGTGTGTGTGTGTGTGTGTGTGTGTGTGTGTGTGTGTGTGTGTGTGTGTGTGTGTGTGTGTGTGTGTGTGTGTGTGTGTGTGTGTGTGTGTGTGTGTGTGTGTGTGTGTGTGTGTGTGTGTGTGTGTGTGTGTGTGTGTGTGTGTGTGTGTGTGTGTGTGTGTGTGTGTGTGTGTGTGTGTGTGTGTGTGTGTGTGTGTGTGTGTGTGTGTGTGTGTGTGTGTGTGTGTGTGTGTGTGTGTGTGTGTGTGTGTGTGTGTGTGTGTGTGTGTGTGTGTGTGTGTGTGTGTGTGTGTGTGTGTGTGTGTGTGTGTGTGTGTGTGTGTGTGTGTGTGTGTGTGTGTGTGTGTGTGTGTGTGTGTGTGTGTGTGTGTGTGTGTGTGTGTGTGTGTGTGTGTGTGTGTGTGTGTGTGTGTGTGTGTGTGTGTGTGTGTGTGTGTGTGTGTGTGTGTGTGTGTGTGTGTGTGTGTGTGTGTGTGTGTGTGTGTGTGTGTGTGTGTGTGTGTGTGTGTGTGTGTGTGTGTGTGTGTGTGTGTGTGTGTGTGTGTGTGTGTGTGTGTGTGTGTGTGTGTGTGTGTGTGTGTGTGTGTGTGTGTGTGTGTGTGTGTGTGTGTGTGTGTGTGTGTGTGTGTGTGTGTGTGTGTGTGTGTGTGTGTGTGTGTGTGTGTGTGTGTGTGTGTGTGTGTGTGTGTGTGTGTGTGTGTGTGTGTGTGTGTGTGTGTGTGTGTGTGTGTGTGTGTGTGTGTGTGTGTGTGTGTGTGTGTGTGTGTGTGTGTGTGTGTGTGTGTGTGTGTGTGTGTGTGTGTGTGTGTGTGTGTGTGTGTGTGTGTGTGTGTGTGTGTGTGTGTGTGTGTGTGTGTGTGTGTGTGTGTGTGTGTGTGTGTGTGTGTGTGTGTGTGTGTGTGTGTGTGTGTGTGTGTGTGTGTGTGTGTGTGTGTGTGTGTGTGTGTGTGTGTGTGTGTGTGTGTGTGTGTGTGTGTGTGTGTGTGTGTGTGTGTGTGTGTGTGTGTGTGTGTGTGTGTGTGTGTGTGTGTGTGTGTGTGTGTGTGTGTGTGTGTGTGTGTGTGTGTGTGTGTGTGTGTGTGTGTGTGTGTGTGTGTGTGTGTGTGTGTGTGTGTGTGTGTGTGTGTGTGTGTGTGTGTGTGTGTGTGTGTGTGTGTGTGTGTGTGTGTGTGTGTGTGTGTGTGTGTGTGTGTGTGTGTGTGTGTGTGTGTGTGTGTGTGTGTGTGTGTGTGTGTGTGTGTGTGTGTGTGTGTGTGTGTGTGTGTGTGTGTGTGTGTGTGTGTGTGTGTGTGTGTGTGTGTGTGTGTGTGTGTGTGTGTGTGTGTGTGTGTGTGTGTGTGTGTGTGTGTGTGTGTGTGTGTGTGTGTGTGTGTGTGTGTGTGTGTGTGTGTGTGTGTGTGTGTGTGTGTGTGTGTGTGTGTGTGTGTGTGTGTGTGTGTGTGTAACGGTGGTCTGCTCCGCGCCACAGAAACTTGCACATCGCTGCTCAGAGGCAAGAGGTGTGTCAAGTGAGCAATGTGGTGAACGCGATTTAAACCATGAATCCGGGACCTCAAAGAGGTGCGACGTAATGCCTAACGCACTTCTCTCGCATTTGGCGCTAAATCGCGACTTGACTTTTTTTGTTTTACTTAGCTTTGCAATCCACACCGCCCCCATTACATAGGTTTAATATTAGGCCTATGCTTTTGAAGCGGAAGCATGTGGGCATAATGTCCTTACTTTGTCTTTAGGAGGCCAATGAGTGATAATAGGATAAAAATCGAACCGTGAGATATTCCCGGAACTTCATAGTTGGTTGTGACGGAGTCCGCAGTGGAGGGTTCCGTATCATTTTGACCACCTGGCGGATTACCCTAACGTGCAGCCAAAACACGGGCTGGCAGAATGTTCACCGCTGCAAGAAATGACCCGAGTAGATCATGTTTTTTGTCGGCACGAACAAGATGAGTGGGGTAGGACATAGGTAACACGTAAGCCAGTTAACAGGCCGTCTGGCAGGATAACAAAACTGGCGCCAACGGAAGCAAAACGAGGATCGGGTAGTGCGCCTGGGTTAGGAAATTTGACACTGCGTAATGGTGGGTGTGCGTCGCGGAAAACATTGGTGAATGGAGATGTTTGCGGGAGCCCTTCGTTCTACAGCGCATTTCATCGAGATAATGATGACGACGAGGACCAAAAAATCTGAAGAGCGTGAAAATAACCGGTTGCGTAAACGTTAGGTTGAAGACCCACATGGGGCAGTTGACATTGGCAGGTGGTTTTGCAGCTTGTAGCATGCATATCCACAAACGGTGGTGCAGGTCTGCCTATCACGCTGGCGCAAGGCGAAACGGGCAGCTCGAAGAGGCATCAATATATCTCTACTGTGCGCGGATGAAAGGAGTGAACCGGTAACCCGGTTCACACCGTGAACCGGGTTACCGAATAACGCGAACCGTTCCGAGTTTTACCATTCCTTTTTTTTTTTTGAGAGTCAAACCGGAAAGTGAGACCTCGCGATCTCAATCACCCGCCGCTTTGGCATAGTGGCTTCGCTGTTGCGCTGCTAAGCCCGAGGAAGCGGAATCAAATCCCGGTCACGGCGGCCGCATTTCGATGGGGGCGAAAGGAACAAAAAACGCGTGTATACCATACATTGGGTCCACGTACGTTAAAGAAACGCAAGCGGCCAAAATAATCCACAGTCCCTCACTACGGCGTACCTCGTAATCATGTCGTTGTTTACTTAATTTAGAATTTAGTTAATTTAGAATATAGTTAATTGTTGATTCCTGCGAACCGGCAAGTTTGCTCAACTGGACTCGGGGACCACATTTCTGCTCTTTCTTTAGCTTTGTGGGCGAGACGCACAAAATCAAATAAACGCACAATTACGTTTGGCAATAGGTTTGACGCTGAAGGACAACACAACCTAAAAAAGAAGAGAATGACCATCGCTATCGAAAGTTTGTGGACGCGCATGATGTTCTTAGGTGCCACCTCCATGCTGCACTGTGTGGAGCTACCGATAAACAACATTCGATTGATGGATGGATGTCATGAGCGTCCCCTTTGGAACGGGGCGGTAGGTTGCGACACCAAGCTCGTGCTATTATATACGCTACGACAGCGCCAGTGGTGGTTCAAGAGGGAGTTAAGGTGTGCCGAGACAAACAAAGAAAAAAAAAGACACGCGTTTTGTTGAGAGTGCACAAACACATTTTTGTTCGGACACCTCATTACACAAACAAGCAGGCCAGTGGAAAAGGAATTGCAAGAAGCATCATCCAGTAAACAGAAGCCACCTAAAACGTAGTAGAGATACAAAAAAAAAATCCGACACCCGTTGCGCTAAGCAAGAGTGGCTAAGCAAGACCTGTGCGCGGCACAAAAGCTGAAACATAACAAAAACAGTGTTAACTTTTACACGTGCAAATTAAAAGGGGGGAATGCGACGGGAGCGATCGCGGAACGTTGACCCGTAATACAACGTAGCCCGGAACATGCTAGCGGGGAGACGAATCAAACTTCGATAAACCCAAGCGGATCACGACGCAAGTAGCATGGTAGATAATAAAAGGGGGAGCTACACGGAATAGAAGAGAAAAAGAAAATGTAGTAGTGATACGGAGCGGAGGACGGAAGTCGATTAACGATCAAGATAAGGGAAGTCGTGCCATGTCCACGAATACTGCGCCGACGAACAATATGAGAGAGCGGGCATGGCGCGCAGGGCAAAAGGAAGCGGAAGCGATAAGACACGAAGAGTGCGAAGGAAGGAATATGAAGTAAAAGAAAGACAAGGCGTCACCTCGCAAATGCGACAACTCTATATAGCGTGACTAAGCGACGCCTCCAAGAACTTGACCAATGGCGTAAAAAAAAAACAAGGGAACGGAAGCTCATTCGCCGACTACGAACAGAGGGAAGCTGTACGAGAGAACAAGATCGAGAACTGCGGGCCGGTGTTTGTCCAGCAAGACTCGGTGACGGAAGGCCAATAGAACGGCGGGGAAAATACACCAGCGAGATAAGATCGCAGCAGCGGAAGGGTAGCAGACAGTAGCCGAGAGTTGGAACGACTTGGAAGTCGGCCATTTAAGAGGCAGCGGCCTAACCTCGAATGCGACGGAGGGCAATGGCAAGGACAGTGGTACATCGAAACACTTGCGAACGTGTGCAAGAAGGTACCCGACGTTGTACAGGAGTAAGGTGGCGCAACGAAGAGGACGAAGATAACGGGACACAACGACAATGAAAAGATTACAGCGACAAGCACACGATGAAGATAAAGACAATTCGAAGACAAGGACGTAGGCGCAATGATAATGCGATGACGCGATGTAAAAGGCGACGAACAAATACCATGATAAGTTAACAGCTGCGCGTAGGACCATACCGCACGACCGTGACGAGAGAGACAACGCAGAGAAAGACGATGGCACAGCGCCAAAAAAAGATGACACGGCGAGAACGATGATAACAACGCCGTAGCGACAACGACTAGCGGGGCAACCAGGACGACGACGACAACGTAGACTATGATAACGAGGACTGTTACGACGAGTGCTCGAATATGAGGAGAAAGACGACACATCTACAAGGACGATGGTACAGCAACGAAGATGACACGGCGATAACGACGATGAGAACACCTAAGCGACAACGACAATCAAGACGGCCATAACAACGACAATGACAATGAAAACTACGATAACGACGATGCCCACCACAAATGCACGACAATCACGACACGATGACAACAACGCCAATTAGGCGACAATAACTGCGAGGACGACCAGGACAACGACGATGACAACGCCAATTAGGCGACAATAACTACGAGGACGACCAGGACAACGACGATGACAACGAAGAATAGGATGACGACGACGGCAGCTGCCCGACAATGGCGAGGAAGACGACACAGCTACAAGGATGATTACACAGCGACAACGATGAAACGTCGAGAACGACGATAACAACGCCAAGCCAATTAAGCGAATGACTACGACGACAGCTTGACGTCTCAAGCGTTATGGACCTGCGGGATCAAACTTTGGACAAGGAAAAATACTGCTCTTTTTGACTAACGACTCTTTTCTCACAAACAATTTTAGATTATGATGAACAAGACGGTCACAGCAAAGAGAGAAATGGAAAGAAGCGAAGATATCGTTTCGTCGGCTCGAACTGGAGGAGACAGATCTTTCGTAAATATATCGAGCCGGCTCCTGCTCTTGCGGATGCGTTTCCGGCATCCATTTCATTAGCGGCCCTTCCCCTTCAATCGAGTTCCCTCTTTCTATGCGCAACCACGTTGGCCGCCTGCGCCGGTTCGTTTGCAGTCCTTCCAACTCTCCCGCATCCGGCATCTCTCGAAGAATCAAGAAAAGCGATCCGCTACGCTGATGAAAGCGTCCTACGCATTCCGAGCCAACCATTCCTTGCGCGGTCGTCAGTGCAAACACATGGAGCGAACGAGCGAGAGAGAGAGAGAGAGAGAGAGAGAAAGAGAGAAGAGAGAGAGAAGAGAGAGAGAGCAAACAAGCAAGAGAATGCGGAGAGCCAGCGTTGTCATCAGAATCAACCATGTGGGCGCGAAGCCTTGCCCATTAACTAAAGTGAGTCGCGCCGGTGCGAACAAAGCTTTCGCAGCGTCTCATCTTCCTCTTCATTGACGAACTGTGTTCTGCGCTCAGCTCAGTAAGCCCGAATGCAGTTACCATCATTGCTTGGGGCAAAACGGCGTTCTAATCAATGACTACACGAGCAGTTTTCCGACCGTTTCTCGTACACGCTTTCTGAGAACATTCGCCATCTCCCGAAAGGTTCATCAATACACGTATTGCGGAAGGTACGCGTTTCCGCTCAGATAAACCGCATTCTTAGGTTATTTGCACGATTATTAATTAATTTATCTTTAGGCCCACTTCCCCTTATTCTGGTTAGACACATCTTTGTTACATGGTTGAACGCCCACTTTACCTATACTACCGCCATCTAGCCATTGGCTATTGGTGTAAGCGGAGAATACGTATTTATTTATCCTTGATACTATTATGAGACGCGAATAGAAAGTGATTTCAGTCGCTCACAGGGTTAGCTACCAAAATATATATAAAGAGAAAATTAATACCTTTTCAGTACGCGAATCAAAGCGGCATCGTGTTCTTCGTGCAACGCAATATCATCGGGTAGGTAACGAATTACGCATGATCAGAGGAACCGCGCGGGACCTGCCTGGTTACGCGGTATTGCAGGTTCCGGACGGCCATGTTGCGATAGCGAGTGAGTCGCGAAACATGCTAAGTCCATGGAAAGTGGTCAGATTCAGCAGCGATTAAGTGATACCAATTCATTCATTCATTCATTCATTCATTCATTCATTCATTCATTCATTCATTCATTCAATGTTAATTTATTTATTTATTTATTTATTTATTTATTTATTTATTTATTTATTTATTTATTTATTTATTTATTTATGACCGACCGACCGACGGACCGACCGACCGACCGACCGACTGACTGACTGACTGACTGACTGACTGACTGACTGACTGACTGACTGACTGACTGACTGACTGACTGATTGATTGATTGATTGATTGATTCATAGATAGATATATTTTTTGTGCCACGAGAAAAAGACACTCAAGCATCGCCTTCGCGACTGTAAAGTATCATGCATGTTTTGACGCGTACCTATCGACATCCGCCCAAGCCTCATTTCGAATGCCTCAGGCTATGCTTCTTCTGCGTGCCCATAACGCCAACTGCGGTCAATTGAGACGCACTACAGCCCAACCACTGCAGTGAGCTCGCCCTGCGCGACCCCCGCGGCGCAGTGCGCAGTTCCGAGAGCATTGCGCAATTCAACGCCCTCAGTGTAGGGTAGCAAACCGGATACTCTTCTGGTTGACCTCCCTGCCTTTCCTATCCTTGCTTTCTCTCTCTCTCTCTCTCTCTCAACGCCCTCGGCGCAGTTCCCCTCGCCGGGCGCCCGTTTGTGTTGCGCTGCTTCGTTGCTCTCACCCAACCTGTACCTCGGCAGATGACACATGCACCCTGACATCGCGTAAGGCGAACCTTTGACCTGGATGTTGATAGGCTACGTCCTTCGGTTACGCAGGGTCAATCGTCGAATTTCCGGAGGAGTTGTGGGACTCGCTATTACAGCTAGCGCCAGAACTGACAGTTAAAAATGTACGCATAAAAACGAGGACGAGAGCACTCGCAAACGGGTCGGCTGTCACGCAAGCAAACAAAATCGAGACAAATATTCCTAGGATTCCAAGTGTACGACGTCGAAAGAGAGAAACAACGGCCGAAGGTAAACCACGAGAAGGGCAGAGCAACCAAAAAACGAGTCCTCGGTGCCTCTCCCACCCCCAACCCCCTCCATCTGCACGCCGTTTCTTCAAACCACACTAAGGGTGACTCAAAGAACCACCGCTAAGTCAATCGAGAAGGGAGACAGTCGGCGTTAAACACAGATGAGACACCGGTGCCGCAGCTTTCGACAGAAGAGGAGACGTCGGAGATGAAGAAGACGCGATCTCCCGGACGGGGCGAACGAATTTCTATTCCCGTTAGATGAAAAGAAGAGGGCGGAGGAGGGGACGGGGGGGGGAGGGGACTGGTGAGGGATACAGGGAACGGCGGGACAGCAAAGGCGTGCAGGGGAGAGGGGGGGGGGTGTAGGCAAAAGAAAAAAAACACAAGCAAACGACATAATGCCGTGGGCTCGTACCGGAGCAGCGGCAACTGAGAGGACGGAACCGCGCTCGTCTCCGAGCTGAGGAGAGAGCGCCCGCGGGCGATATTCAATATTCGACGCAAAGTAACGAGCACCGGCGGAAGGCCGACTGAGTTGCCGAACGAGAAGGAGGCGCAGCACTTGGGCCTCGCTTTACACGCTGCTTTATGCGGCAGAGACAGCGGTGGCATGACTAGATTAGATTAGATTAGATTAGATTAGATTAGATTAGATTAGACGGACGGACGGACGGACGGACGGACGGACGGACGGACAGACAGACAGACAGACAGACAGACAGACAGACAGACAGACAGACAGACAGACAGACAGACAGACAGACAGACAGACAGACAGACAGACAGACAGACAGACAGACAGACAGACAGACAGACAGACAGACAGACAGATAGATAAGTGAGGGAAGCAAGGAATGAGTGAACGAAGGAAGAAAAATAAAGACCAACAAAGGAAGAAAGGAGCAAAATAAATAAAGAAGTCATCGCGGCTTTAAATTGAGTTGAAATTGAAATTGAACAATAGAAATAGTCACAAGGAATGTAAAACACTAAATTGCATGGAGGGGGCGAGCTGAATATTGAAGGGACTGAGCCAGCTAAGGCTGAGAACCGATACTCCAGTATGTCTAACAAGTTCAGTGCTATATGCAGCGGAGGCCGTGGCACCAGTCATCAGCCACTCCATAAAAATACAGTCGGAAGGCTGCTGCAGGCAACGTATGGCGCCAGGACTAGCCCTCTGTGAGCCGCTAATCCTTCCGTGGAATTCTCGCTGCAGTCAGCTTCCTGCGGGTGAGCGTTCAGAGGCGGACATTAAGGGGGATGACGTCAGAATAGCATGTAACGGAGCTAGCTGGTTCAAAGCTAAAAGGCGACGTCCGATTCTGTCTTCCTTAGTACACTGTCTCTTTCTTCTTTTTTTCCCTCCAGTTGAGGTGTTCGAACGCGTATCAATAAGATGGAACCCTTCTTCTGGTTCTCGTTTCTGAGTGGCAGACGCTTTACGCCTATTTTTCGCTGCACTTCACGGAGTTGGTATGATGAAGCGAAAAAGAAATTAAAATGAACAGGAGCAAAAAACACCTAGAGTGAAAATACGGAAGTACGAAGAACAATCACCCACGCAAACAAAACAAGCACAAAAGAGCAAAGCCAAACAGGAAAGGAAACGCTGATGCTGATAATGTAAGCGCAAAAAAATAAACATAACCTTCAAACAAGCAAAACAAACACATACACAAAAAAACACTGCAAACCTTCGCGTCGCCTCCCTGAGCGTTATATACGGCCGAGACTTTGCGCGAATTCAGAGACAACCAACAAAACACACACACACAAATTAAAACAAGAAACAAAGAGTAACTTGGTCACACTCAAACCGAATGAAATAGAGGAGACAAGAACTCGAGAGAAGCCGAAGGCAATCCCGATTCTGGCTCTTGCGTCTCGCTCGATCGGGTAAATTATTTGCGTCACTCGGCGAAGGAGGCATCTTGAAATAAAGGAGGCAATGTTCTTACACACAACTGCCGGAGAAAAAAAAGGGGGGGGGGACAAAAAAAAAGAGAAAGAAAGCAGGGACACAGTAAACGCAGTGAAGTGAACGCAGCAAACAGACTGCGAGGGCATTCGCACGTTTTCCTATGTGACACGTCACGCAGATCAATTTCTACTTGTCGCTGTCTTCTTTTCACTACGCCACAAACGTCCTTCGCTGGGCAGCACATATATATATATATATATATATATATATATATATATATATATATATATATATATATATATATACGCCTTTCCAACTGAGGAGACTGCGCCTTTGTTCTTTATCGTCGATTCACCGAACAAACTCCTTTCAATCGACCGACGTTGGTGGTGGCGGTAGTAGTAGTAGTAGTAGTAGTAGTAGTAGTAGTAGTAGTAGTAGTAGTAGTAGTAGTAGTAGTAGTAGTAGTAGTAGTAGTAGTAGTAGTAGTTCTTGCTGTTGTTGTGATCACCGTCATCGTTGACGTAGGCACTGTGGAGGGTGCCCCGGAAGATAAACTCCATACTTTATTGCAAAACCTGTCCAGTCATTGCACAGCTTTCTGGTACGTATATCTCTAAATCTGCGCGAGGCTAGCGGTCAATGAAAATTTTCAGTTAGACGAAATCGAGACGCTAAACGACTAGAACTACAGAAACCAGAACCAGTGAGGCTGCAGCGCCGAAGAAACGAACTTATATACACACCGCCTTCACTGATGGCACTACTCGAACGCGGCGTTCCAAGAGCGATAAGAGAAAATGTGCTCTGAGTCTGCACGTACTGCCAGGAGTGGAGTGAAAATGAGCACAACAGTGAACACAGACATAAAGGGTGAAGTAATTGCGTGTCGAGAGTGAGAGAGAGAGAAAAAAGGGAAAGGGAAGACAGAGAGGAATAGACGCGGGAAACGAGATCTTGAAGGGGACCGCTGTGATGGGCGGACCGCACAGGCGTGGTTTCAATCAACGCTAAGAGGCGTAGAGAGCCGGCGTACAGTATACAGGACTAACGGGAGGCCCGCGCCTCTTTGCCTACAGCAAGGATTGCATCCTTTTCGAGGATCCGGGAAGTGGAGTGGCATAGTTTAAGAAACGAGCCGTTTCCCTAAATCTCTGCTGCGGTGTCGGGGGCCGGAAGATGGAAAAGCGAGGCCTACACTTAACGAAGGCTCGAGTGACTCTTTTACGCGAAATCGATGAGGCAGAAAAAAAAAGGAAGAGAACGAGTTTCCCCGGCCGTTGGATAATGGAGTTTAACCTCTTCTTTTAAACACGGTGTGCAGGAGTTTCGCCATGGAAATTTCGCCACGTAGTCAGTGGCAAGTTCACCAAAGGTTAAAGATAAACCAGCTCGTATATCCCTGTCGCTACAAAATGAATGCATAAACAGCGGCATTTACGCATATGCGCAAGTCGGAGGAGGGGGGGGGGGGAGTGTAGCGGAAGAGGGTGGAGTAGGTTGAAGCGTTAATTAACGATTTCCAGGCAGTTACAAACTTAAGTTCATTGGATATAACGGTTCCAGGCGTTCTTGAGAAAGAACACTGGACACAGGATGAACGTCGGCGATGATGATGATCAAGTATGTTTCCCTGTGTAATATATTCTCTTACTTTCTTATTTGTTCCGAGTAATTTTTCTTTTTTTTTTTCATGTGTGACCGAGGATTTCGCCTGCATGTGCCAGGGGTGAAGTAATCCACATGATGACGACGTCATCATGTTGATGACGTCATGATGACTGTGATGACGACCTCAGAAACTGTGGCATATAACCATGGAGGAGGACTGATAAAGAATAAAGGGGAGGGGGTATGAGCACGAATAACATAAAGGATCTTAAATTTAAATTAAATCTGTTAAGGTTTCAAACACGTGAAATTGAGATGAGCAAGAGTGGCGCGAGCAGGTGGAGAAAATAACAATAAAAAATAAATGTACAGGAAACACGCAACAAGTCTCAACTAGAAGGTCAATGCACTTGACCGCACTATTCTAGAACGTACTTACCTAACGTAATGTGGCACACTCTGAATGTCTTTCACAATGGCTATTGGCTGCAGTACAGATCTGGTTCAGTTGCGGAATTGGGACATAACAACGTTAGTCAGCGAAACTTCGTTTATTAGACAACGTCGCCCTGCGATTAATTGTACAGGCAACCTTAGCTTCTTTCAGTATAATGCAGCTGATGTGACAGAAACGCGCTATCTGCCACAAATTTTAATAACTACTCATACAAAAAAAGATCGCCTT
>NC_091827.1:32644100-32649100 GCF_038994185.2 Dermacentor albipictus
TCGTGCCCGGTCGCGATCAGTAGTGTATGTGTGACACCGGCATTATTTTTTTGTGACATCTCTATAAACCCACCTCAATCAAATTCGTCACTGAACGTGCGTCCAAAGTTGGGAGCCTTCTTTCTTTATTTCTGCCCCCCCCCCCCCCGCCGCAAGCCGAGAATCGAACCTTCAACCTCGTGCTAAGCAGCGAGAACCACATTGGTGTCGAGTCACCGAAACCAGACTTGTTAAGGATTGTAAGGCCTATTTTATAGATAGTTTATCGATCAATTAACGATTACGACACTACAGCCCGCAGAGAATATCTATGGGGAATGTTTATGCGGCATAAACAGTGCACATAAAATGTTTCCGAAGACACCAGACCTGTTTTAAGGATGCAATGAGCCACTGTTCTCGAAAGCATTACGGCGGACGTACTATTCGATGAATTGCGTAATTCCGACAACGTATCCTTAGCTGCGGCGGTTAAACAATTAAACAATAATGTCACACGCAATAATTATTTCTGAATACATTAGGAGCGCATGTTGAACTTCATCGACGGTTGTCGAAGAAGGGCCGAAGCAAACGTCGACTTGTTCGCCAATCTGTAAGTCACTTCACGTTTCCACCTTCGTGGGGACCACGTGTCGTGTCAAGATGTTACATTTTCAGAAATCTTAAGCTGCCACCGATGCATGCGAGCGCCCTCTACGATACAGCACTACGGGATACGTGCACATGTTTAAAGAAGCAGCGACGACAAATTTGATGTGAAGCTTTAGAAAGCGGGGGGAGGGCAATTTCTGTCGCAGAACAAGACACAAGATTTTTAACAAGCACTGTGAGAACATTCTCGAAGGAAGAAGACAAACGTTACAAGCGGCAAGAAAGCACGTGACGCAATAAAGTCCCGGCTACGCCTCCAGGCCAACCAAGAATACACTCAGGCGAGCTCCGGACGAATCCACCTTACGCACTGCACTCACGTGCGAAAAAAAAAGAGAAAAAAAGAATGAAAACATGAGAGAAATAATACGACCGAATAGCTTTAATACCGATGAAAACGCAGAAATACAGCGCTGAAACTAGACGGTAAAGCAAAAGCGCGGTAATCAAAAAGGGCACGCTATAGGGAATGCAAACCCAAAACAAAAAAGGGAGAAAGAAAACAAAACCAAACAAAACGAAACAAAGGAATACAATATATCGTGATATCCCAGCACACGAAGAAGTGAGAGCAAGTGTCGGCACGACCTCGATACGACATCGACAAGACCTCGATACGACCTCGATGCGACCTCGATGCGACATAGATACGAACTCGATACGACCTCGATAATACCTCGAGACGACCCACGACCTCAATACGACCTCAACACGACCTCGACATGACCTCAATACGACCTTCATCGAATACGTGCACGCGTGCAAATCGAACGCACAGACAAATCTCGAAAAGTGAAGGGAAAAATTGAGTCGACAGCAAAAACAGGCAAAAGAGAAAGAAGGAAAGAGAACTCACAAAAATGAAGAATGTGGACAAGCGGTGAAGAGCAGATAAGAATCAAAACTAGAAACAATAAAAGAAGCTTTACTTTCCATTTCCGACACAAGCAGAAGAGGACTCGCACAGTATAGAACTCGGTGCGGAAGAACAGTGAACATGCGCCAGAGTGTGTCCCGGTAAAAAGTGCCGCAGTTTTTTACTCCGTCACAGCGGAGCTGGGAGAGTCGGAGTCCCGGCGAGAACTTGTTGTAAATGCACCGTTTATTGCCTCGCAAAACGAGAATCTACCGTATAAACCGCGCTCCCGGAGCCCTGGCTCTGTCCGCCTGGGACTTCCGAATACGCGTCGTACCCCCTTGTTTCGAGTTCGTATGCAGCGAGCGTAGTCCAGTGTGACGACTTTCACCGGACGCAACAGAACTGCGCTCGCACGGCCGCGAGAACCCTGCTCGGCTCGTAGCCGTAATGTATACGCATACGGCTGTAAGACGTAGTTTCGTAGTTGCGAAACAAGAAGACAAAGGGGTCTCGTGCGGATGTCTATATGCCAACGTTTATAGCGTCCGCGTTTACTTCTATCAGCATTGCCATTTGTTGGGCGTGTTGGTAAACTGAAAGCGCCAGCAAACAAGAACGGAAGGGAGACGACACCACAATGCGCTAACTTCAACAACTTGACTTTCACGAAATACACCTATATAACCCATGTACAGTGGCGCCACCTTAACTTCAAGTTGTTGAAGTTAGCGCATTGTGGTGTCGTCTCCCTTCCGTCCTTGTTTTCTGGCGCTAAATATGCTTTCTGTTTTTACTTTTATGTCTTTTTTTTCTTTTCAAACGAAGCTTTTGTAGCCTCTACGCTCAACTTCGCGCGTACTGGTGGCTGTTGTGTGTTGCTGTATAGACAACCTGGGGCTACTCCGAACGTGCCACTGAGTAGTAACCGAACACGCACAACTTGCCGCTGTCTGGCGAGTAAAAGAACTGAGGTCACTGGGTAGGGTTACACTGGACATGTACCCGAATGGGCTACTTAGCATGCTATACGTACGTGCCACTGCGAAACAAGAGGTACACAATCCTTAAATTTATTTCGATGTGTGTCATAAGCGCGCAAACACACTAAGCTCTTAGCGCACCTCTCGTCAACAGTGTGTACAGATCTCATCAGCACTTTTTTTTTATTTAGACAAGCACCATACGTCGCCTTCGGCCTCATGACAAAAGTGCAGGCGAGGAGGCGGTGCCCGTGTCATCGGCCGCTGCTGCAACCTCGGCGATCAAAACACGCTTCGCGTAGTTTAGATTTTAACATTGCGTTGGAGCTGGGTGTTTCTAACCTCGCTTACCAAAACAAAACTGCATTTAGAGATCTACAAGTCGTCTATAAGATAATTGTAGATGGCTAACTCGCAATGAATGAGCTCTACAAGACGTCTGTAGAGGTTTACTAGAACAGTTTGCCTTCCTGTTGACTTCTCTATGTCTGGGTATGTAAAGCACGCATGCTTTATGTAGACAACAATCGTCAACGAGTTTCCTTTATTCGTTCTTCAGCGGTCAAGATACCTTCACAACAGCCATCCCTTCCCCCTTTCCCTTTTCCGTTTCACCCTTCCCCCTTTCCCTGGGAGAAAGAACAGCAACAAAACTTGTAAAAAACTGGCCGTAAGTTGACAAGCTGCAAACCAAAGTCAACGTTTAGACCCAACAGAAAACCTCAATAAACCATCTATAGTCTGTCTTAAATTCTTGCGAGGGCTGGCTCGCCGCACAAGATTTACTTCGTAAAGTTTCAGCGGTGGCACGGTGATAAATTTTAGCAACACGCTAATTACCTCTCCCCGCCTCACACCTTTAACTTTGTCTACGCATCACTTTGTACATCCCTCAACAACCTTCGCAGTCACATTCTCACATCGCCTCCAACTTCCAGGTGAGCAGCGACAGTTGGTCCTTCAATTATTCAAAGCGCGTACTTAAACGCTTGAGCTTCTGTGCATGAGCCTCCCACAACTACGCTTTATGCTGTGTGTTAGGCGTCGTTCATTCACGTTTAGACACCTGTGTTTGAGCGTCTGTCATTCACGCTTACGCTTCTGTGTTAGTCTTTCATTCATGCTTGCACGTCCGCGTTTTCGTTTTCTAGCGCACCTGCACAGAGACGCGCTAGTAAAAGATTATTGCAGCACCGTGCCGAGAAGCTGAACTTCTCTAACAAGTTAAACACAATGGCTAGCGGGTTCACCTGGGAAACGAAAGCGTCGTTGCAGCGACAGATGAGCGGCCACGACCCACGACACAAAAGTTTCGCGAAACTCAGAAACGATGCCAATTAGCCGCACGCGCCTTTTCCACGTACAGTCAACCATGGGTTCGAACTACGGCTCCGTCCGTCCTATCGCAATATACAGACGTTCATCCGACACTCGCCGCTGAGATCCTCCGAAAGTCCCGTCGTGCTTCCAAAATGGCGGGTTCAAACAGTTTATCTGCGTCGAAAAGGACAGACACCCATGTCCTTACGCAACAACGGCCTATCGGCTCGAACTGTAAGCCGACGCGGCTGTCCCATGCAGGCCGCTATACAGGCTTGAACACAAAGCGGCAGTTCACATTATAGTGGACGGTATAACGCGGAGATCGAGAGAGACTGAGAGAAAGAATAGGTCCAGCCGATTCATTCAAACTCTTGTGGCACCTTCGACTGGTCATTTCAGCTTACTCGGACAGCTGAACTCAGCGACGCCAGCTTCAGGAAAGTACTCGCACCTCGTTTCGAGAAGCTGTAAAACCTACATGTATTAGTGCGACAATGACGGAGTGCGCACTGTGCCCTGCGGCATCATTTTGCTGAGTGTATAAGCGCTACAGTGGCTGACAATAAATTGACAGTTTTTTCTTCTTTGCTGTCAATAAATTTGATATTTGGCGAAAATTAAAAAAATAGAAAAAGTAAAGAATCAACTTACAACCTCAGCACTAATACACGCTATAGCATCAAATGGGCTTCAGGGTAGGTTTCGAAAATAGAAATAGAAAATGTTTCGGCGGCTTTTTCTTTGACGCTTCTCTCTCTCTCTCTGTGCGTGCGTGTGTGTGTGTGCGTGTGTGTGTGTGTGTGTGTGTGTGGGGGGGGGGGGTGTGTGTGTGTGTGTGTGTGTTTGTGTGTGTGTGTGTGTGCACCTGCACGGTGCAGCCACCTAGTGGCGCAGAGCTGAACCAAACACAATATTGCAGCAACCAAGTGTGTTTTACTTTGCTGCTGGTGTCAATTTTCGGCAGCAAACACGCTTAGGCCGCTGCCCAAAATTTGCACCATCAACGAAGCCGAATGCATTCGGCTACTCCAATAGTAAGCCTGTGCTTCCCTGGTTGAGCTCTACGCCAGTAGGTAGGCTGCACCATGCAGGTCCGGTACGTTATCGCCTCCGCTCACACTGCAAAACGTCCAGTCCGCTCGCGTTTACTGCAATACCGGAAACGCTAAAGATCTCTAATGCTT